>NW_024038601.1:0-24967 GCF_016077235.1 Cyprinodon tularosa
GCATCTCTATTATTTAATGAAAAATTATTATAATTAATCTTTCTGGCAAAACAAATAACTGAATCAATAAAGTTCCGTGGATCATCCGTCCATTCGATCGGTCGCGTGCTCATGGACGTAAACTGGATCATTTCTAGGTGCCGTCTAGGCGACTCAGCTGGTGTTGGTACCCAGTTAATCCCCTTACTCTGGATGCAGGCTCTTGCACTAGGCCATACGCTAGCTTTTCTATCATGTCATCCCGTTCCAGTGTTCTGGGTAATAAAATCTGTTTATATAGTCTGAAAATTTATCACACCAGCAAGCTTACATTAAGTTTCCGCACGCAGAAATCCTGCAGTATTTAAACAATTCCAGCGTGAAGTTAGAACTAATATTCCTTCCGCCATATGCAAATGATCTGACTGTTAGCGTCCCACATATAGTTCAGACCAATAAGCGCATGGCGATTACTATGCCACGACGGTAGTGATGAGGCCGGCATGTAAACAAAGATGTCTGCGCCCGGTAAGCGGCGGCATGGATCGGATGATAAAGATGAAAATCCTGCTTGCTGCATGCACCTAGTAGATAATTGTATCGAAAATATCTGTGTTATAACTAGAGCTAGATGGGACACCTCAGAAAAATAGCAAGAGTGGATATCGCTGAAAGGGAGAGAGTGCAATGCAGTGTTGTCAATTGCACACACCTTGATAGGGAGTACAATGAACTGGAAACACTGCCCTACTATCGTCCCTCGGCAAATGTTCTACGCCAAAAAAAGACAGCAACAAACACAACAATCAGCTGGCAACAGTGAGTGCATTCACATTATTGTTGAGATCTTGTGTAGCCTCCATAAAGCTGACTATAGGTCATCAATCATAAATTTTTTGTGCCTTCATCATGATCATGAACCATATTACGTACCTAGTGCATGTGTATTTTTCAATTGGCCTACAAAGGCGGCAGGCAAGACATGTATGTATATGTTGTGGGATTTTTTGAGTCAAAATCTTAGCCTGCCACATAAAGATTGTCCTTCTGATCATGCTGATACTGATCATTATTGACCCAAATATATAAAGTGAAAAAGTGTAGGATAACAAATAAGACTACACTACAGTGAATGCTGTTGTTTTGCCTTTGAATTTGTAATGAAAAAGTGCATGGATCTTAATGGCAAACTGTTTATTTTGTTCTATAGTACAGCTTCAGTTAGTAATTTAACCTTTGAGAATGATGGCTGAAAGCAATTCATTATTCCATCTTCAATTAAATCTTTACTGGGTATTTCTGTTTCATTTCCAGGATAGTGCTGGTCCTTCTCCAAAGAGATTGCGTTCAAAAGTTGACATACATGGTTCTTCGGCAATTCTACCTGAAATCTGTTAGATTTGCAAGAGGAAGGACCATTTCATTACACGCCAGAGGAAAAGAGTGAAGGACAAGTTAGCTAAAGCAAAAACAGCAAATTGTGGTAGGTTTATATCTTTTACTTGGTGTGCCATTCATCGTCGTGCTCTGCAGTCAGTGATATCTGCACTCTCACCAGGTGGCTATGGTGGGAACATCCATGAAAAACAGCTTTATATCAACTGGATGACCAATGATCCTGGTCTTAAAGAGGCGCTGAAACTTATAAGCTGTAAATGCAAAACAGGACAATGTGATACTAAATGATGTTCATGTAAATCTTCTAACCTTAAATGTATGTAATGAGTTGTGTGGGTGCAAGAAACTGTCAAAATGTTACCGGAGAAGAGGACATTCTGTCTAGTGATGATAGCAATGATGATGATGATTATTGTACAATCTAGTCTGAAGATAATGACATTTGACACCGACCAATAGACATTGTAACCATCATTGACATTCATAATGATGCCTTATTAGACATTGCAGAATTTGTAAATATTTTCTTAACATTAATATTTAGTGCAGTGAGCATGGTGAGGCTTGTGAAAACCACTTTTCTCAGTATACAATGTCGGCGAATGAGCAAGGCAGTTATTGTTGGATCTTCTGTATTGATAAACCTGCTTGTAATTTTGTTTTATAATGCTGTACATAATTTGGATGATAACTATAGAGTATATGCAACATTTGTTTTTCAATTTTGTTCATAATCTAAACCTGACATGTTATCAATATGACAAATTAGATCCCGCTGTGTACTTGTTTAAATAGCACTGTGCTGGAAACAATGCTGCTTTAGATTTTTAAATAAAGATTTTTTCACAACAATTGCTCATATCCTCATAATCTTTCATATTGGACATGTGTGGGAATGTTTGTATCGATTGTGAAAATTGAAGCGTTTAGCTTTATTGAGATAATTGAAGTTAAAGATGTTATTATTGGAGGCCAAAAATTTCAGGAATTTTCCAAATAAGTTGAACCACTGCTCCAATCTGGCCGATATTGTAGGGATTGAATATTTGTAGGACCCTCCATAGATCTACCAAGTTTGAAGTGTGTGGCTGTTGGGTTTTTAATCCAGAAAAATGTGAGTTTAAAAGATTAAAAGGAAAATGATCAACACAGAGACCGGGTTTTGTGACGTCAGTGTGTGCCGGGTGGAGAGAAGAATGCTGGCTTGGAAAGCCATCACCTTCTCCCACAGATCCCTTCATGGCAAAGCCTTTTATTAACAGTTTACAACATCAAACAGGCGGGCCTAAAACAGAAGAGCCAGTAATCATTGTCTGCGAGGATGCAGGTAACAAGATAGTGTGAATTGACCAACTGGCTGGATGGAAGTCACACATCCGTGTGATTCTGCCTCATGACCTACAGGAGGTCATAAAAGTTTATGACCCTTCTGGTTGAAACACAGAATAGTTATCACTCTAACATTTCCCTCCTCTTATACATAAAAACATCAGCATCTTTCAATTCATATTTTATTCATAGGAGTAGGAATATGAGTACAAACATAACAGTCTGTTTTGTTCAAATCTTCAGCAACATGTTTTGCATGTTGCCACCACATCTTGGCACTGTAGGATGACTTGCTGTGGATCCATCAAAAATCATCCTGCTCTTCCTTTGTTTCAGACAGTCAATTTGAGTTCCTAGGAACACCGGTCCAACAGTCATCACCGGGCAGCAAAACCACTTTGGTTTTTCAGATCTTTGCCAGTCCGTCCAAGGAAACACCCACTAACCGGACTCTAAAAGACTGGGTTAGGTTGTTCACTTCACCAGCGTTGAGACGAGTGGTCCTAAAAAAACCAAACCCCTTTGAAGCTGGACTTCACCACAGATCTATACCTTAGTCGTGGGGTCCCTGTGAAAGTAACTGGGCTTTTTTGCTGTGGAAAGTTTTTAATCAGTTTACAATGACTCTGGTGGATCCAAGTGTCTCTCTCCTGGATTTTCACGGCAGTGGGGGTTGTTAGTTGCACTTTGTAGGGTCCTTCCCACCTCGGAGCTTTCCAAGTTTTCCTTTTGATGATTTTAATCAGCACTCGGTCTCCAGGCTTCAGGCCTTCCTGTGGGGAAACAAAAGGAGCACTAGGCAGATTACATGTTTTCCGAACAGTTTTGTCGCTGAAAAGCTTCAGCATCCACTTAGTTAGCGGGTCAATGTTATCTTGTTCGTTTTCTGCACATGGCTTTCCTGTTTCTGCCATGAATTTTCTCAATCTATTTTTAACATCCTCGAACCATTTAACTGGGTTCTGTCTGGCTGGAGGTAAACCTCGACAGGCAGTCCGCATCTCTGCATCTGTCCATGGCCCACACACAAGAACAGTGGTTCCACAATCCAGTGGGTCACCATCTTGGGGTCCCGTGCGTTGACCACAATGAGGGTTGGCCACCTCCAACACCGGAAAAGCACATGCTCCCTCCCCAGGATCTTGGTCCTGTTCTTGTTTTTTTAATTCAGCCAATCTTGGATGAATAGGGGCAGATGGGCCCCTTCCACAAGCCTCCACTTGATAATGATCCCTGTAACACTTCGAATCAAGCTTCACATCCCCCCCTGATCCTCCCAACTCATGCTCACAAGAGTCAGGGGCACTGAGTTCCATACCATCCACAGAGGACGACACGGACAGGGGGCCTGCTCCTGCTCCTCCAATATAATTATACGATGGTGGGGCTACTGGAGGAGGAACAGTGGCATGGCTGTGTTCATATTCACCGTGATGGAGTTTATCTCCACCTTCCTGCGCAGCTGATGCCACTGCTTGAACCCCATCACCCCCTTGAATTTGATTAGGGTCACGATATTGAGGAAGCATATGGGATACAACAGTTTCTTCATCAGCTTTAACTTTTACAGCAGCAATTGTAGCTGTCTTTCTATCCTTCTTCTGTTGTATTTGGCTTTCCCTATTTTTTGCTTGCATAATCCACCTTTTTAACTCTTCTAATTCTTTTCTGTATTTAGCTTGTTTTCTTTTTGATTTATACACCAACTTCATCTCCACCTTCTGCTGAATCTTTGTCAGCGGCTCAGCTCTCAACTTTCCATCCCAGCCCTCCTTCTCAATCCACTTTCTGGCAAACTCTGGGTCACCACCACAACACGCCACCATCCATCTAACATCATCTGGCATTTCCTTCTTACTACTACCTTGTCCCATTTTTAAAGAATTTAGTCCAGTACACAGCGGTTCGATTGTTTCCTCACACACTTTCACACAGTCACACACACCTAAGGCCTAATATTTTTTATTTTTTAACCAACATAGAGTCCCAGACTCGAATGCACAGAATACCGATCCCAGATCTATCACAACAAACCCTGTTTGTCAAATATTCTAGCGACTACAACTAGTTATAGCTTTCACACAGAGGGTCCCAGACCCAAACGCATAGAATACCGATCCCAGATCTATCACAACAAACCCTGTTTGTCAAATATTCTAGCGACTACAACTAGTTATAGCTTTCACACAGAGGGTCCCTGACCCAAAACGCATAGAATACCGATCCCAGATCTCCCACAACAAACCCTGTTTGTCAAATATTCTAGCGACTACAACTAGTTATAGCTTTCACACAGAGGGTCCCAGACCCAAACGCATAGAATACCGATCCCAGATCTCCCACAACAAACCCTGTTTGTCAAATATTCTAGCGACTACAACTAGTTATAGCTTTCACATGGTCCCAGACCAGCTTTTAATAAAAAACCTTAGGCGTACCGTTTCTGTGCAGATCAGTCCTCAGCTTGAGTCGTCACCAGGATGTCCAGGGCAGGGCTGGACCAACCTATTGGCTCCGTCCGGCAAAGGGTGGACGGCTGTTGACAGTTTCTTGGCCTTGGTCTCGCACAGTCCTGGACAATTGGATCTTGACTCCCGGGTTTTCAGCACCAAAAATGTTGGGTTTTTAATCCAGAGAAATGTGAGTTTAAAAGATTAAAAGGAAAATGATCAACATAGAGACAGGATTTTGTGACGTCAGTGTGTGCCGGGTGGAGAGAAGATCCTGGCTTGGAAAGCCATCACCTTCTCCCACAGATCCCTTCATGGCAAAGCCTTTTATTAACAGTTTACAACATCAAACAGGCGGGCCTAAAACAGAAGAGCCAGTAATCATTGTCTGGGAGGATGCAGGTAACAAGATAGTGTGAATTGACCAACTGGCTGGATGGAAGTCACACATCCGTGTGATTCTGCCTCATGACCTACAGGAGGTCATAAAAGTTTATGACCCTTCTGGTTGAAACACAGGATAGTTATCACTCTAACAGTGGCTTTATTACTTTTAGAGATAATTGGAGTCAAAGATGCTATTAGAGGCCAGAAATGCAAACATTTCAGGAATTTTCCAAATAAGTTTCCTCCAGAACCACTGCTCCAATCCGGCTGATATTTTAGGGATTGACTGACTTCTTCTGTGCAATTGTCCTTCTCACCAGTGAAATGTAATGAGGGGGGAGGTAGACAAGGTTGTGATCTAAACGACCCAGCGGGGGGAGGGGGGCGGAGGTGTATGCATCCTTAACATTTGCATAAAAAAGGTCCAGCGTTTTATTGTTCCTGGTTGCGCATGTGACGTATTGTGTGAGCGTAGGGAGAGTGGAGCGGAGGTTGAAATCTCCTGTGATGAGCAGGAGAGCGCGGGGATGTTCGGTGTAGAGGCAAGGATTCATTTTGGTAATGTCTCTAAGGGTAGGCTGCATGTGTTAAAGGCCCCGTCCACACGAAGTCAAAACGAAACGCTGATATTTTCCAAAACGTTTGCCGTAAAGACGGAGACGTAAAATAAATGTGAGCGTCCACACGAATGCATGAAAACGCTGCAAAATGTATGCCAGGCCTGTAAGTGGCGCTGTGGTGCCAAAGCAAAAATAAGCGACGAAATGTTGGGCATGTGCACTAATATTTATACATGGTTGCCCTGCGGGTCCATTTTCGTGGTTAAGTCAAATTCAGGTGCTGAACTATGTCGTCGATATTGCTCTGTTCTTCCTGGAGATATTCCAGAAGAAGATTCTGTTGTAAGCCCGACAGCAGGGTGAGTAGCATTAGCAGCAACGGCGCCATTGTTGTTGTGATACTGGTCGCGCATGCGTGTTTAGAGGCGACGCTATGACGCATGCGTGTAAAAAAAAATATGCGGTTAGAGCGTAAAGATGGAAACGCGAAAACGGCGTTTCGAAATCTTCCCACTCTGAAGGCTGAATAAAAAAAAGATCGTTTACAGACCCCCGAAACGCCGGCTTCGTGTGGATGAGAGGCTGGTTTGGTGAAAAATTTGTGCATTTAGGCCAGGGCTCGTCTTCGTGTGGACGGGGCCAAAGGTATGTATGGGCATGTGTGGGTGGAGCTATAAGTGGGTGTTGGCATGTGTCTGAGTGATTGTCTAATTAATATCACCTGGATCTGCTCTGAGGCTGTTTTGTTTGTTTGATTCAGAGAGAGGCTAAGAGTGGGTGCCAATATTTCTGTTGACCGCAAGTTTAAAGCAAATAAGTCTGCAAATCGACCTGTTGTACAATGCCTCACAGAAAAAGAGTACAATAAACATCCCTAACTGCAGAAAAGCTTTATGTTTCCTCCTTGGATTCAGCGTGTCGAACAGATCCCTGCTCTCCTCTCAGTGACTATTTTTTTGGATGATAGTCGCCTACATTGTCAACAGAAATGGCAAAAGATCCAACACTTTGATTGAACTGTGCACGTAAGACAATGGACCACTCAGCCATTTTGGATGCAAACTGTTAGTAAATGTGAATGAAAAGACGGAGCACAGCACAACCTGTGGTATGTTGGATTAAGTTTATTCATACAGTGAAGATCATATCTGTTTTGGACACAGTTGATGCTGGTTACCACTGCGTATTTGGATGCATAGATGCTGTGGCTGTTGGTTATATCATTCAGCTATATTACTCAAGACTGAATTAACTTGTGGAAACTGTGGATCACTCATTTGTGCATATCAAAGTAAAGTTGGATTTGGATGTTTGATGCTGTTACTGCTGATGCTTAAGCCTGAATCAAAGTGTGGACATGCAATATTGGATTGTTTATGTATGGATGCAGATTTATGCCAAAAAACGCAACCCTGTTTGACTTGTGGACTGAAACCTGCTTTCTGAAATTCTGTGTTGCATTATTTGTTGGGCATCAATATGAGTGGATCAAAGGCTGGTTCACAATTAAATGACACTCATTGCAATGAAGTTGTTAAAAGGAAAACTTTTCCTACTGAAAAGGCCTTGATATGGAAAATGGAAACACTGCAGAAAGAACGCAAAGCAAAAGTGAATAAAATAAAAGGCCTCATCACTGCTTTAAAGGAGCTCATTGAGAGGAATGATGATGTTTCTTAGGTGGAAACTGAGTTGGACAAGTTGATGCATTTGCATGAGGAGACAATTTCTCTGCATGAGTCACTGATGGAAATAATTCCTCAGGAAGAAAAGGACAAGCAAAAGGTGTGGTTTGAAAGTATCAATAAATATAACAAGGGATTTACTGAGGATGTAAAACAATGGATCTCTGAAACAAATGCACCATCCTTAAGACATGCAACAAAGGATTCTGTGGTTGGTAAACAAAACAAAGAATGTGAAGATCCACCATGTTTGTCACTACACAAGCCTCAGCTTGATGCTAAAGTGTCCTTAGACACAGGACAGGAAGGCTTTCCTGAAAGAATGGACATGCAACAGGATGAAATTCAACCAAATGACAGCATCTCAAATGTTGGAAGCAGAAGACATGGATCAAAAAGTGGAACCTCAAGAACTTCAACCTCTTCTGTTTCATCTTCTCACATCAAGGCAGAAGCTGAAATAGCTGCTCTTCTTACTAGACAGAAATTACTCAAACAAAAGCAAGAGCTGGACCACCAAGAAGAGGAAATCAAGAAAAAGAAAGAAAGATTTGCGCTTGAGATGGAAATAGCTGCTGCTCAAGCTAAGATGGAGGTTCTAAGAGTCTCAGGAAGCAGTGTGAAAGGCAGCAAAAGTATAAAATTAAGTGGCATAGAATCCTATGTGGCCAAAGGGGCTTGTGCTGCTCTTAATGTTGAAGCTAATTCATTTGTGCCTGGTGGCCAAGGAGGGTATGATGCTCATACCACACTCAAGCCTCATCTGACAAAGTCAAGTGGAAGAAAACTTATTCCTGATGTTGGATCTCAAATACCCCAGCAGAGTCAAACTGGACACCTGATGGGACCTAATGTGTCAAATAACATTTTAAATTCTCAGTTAAGTGTCACGTCACATACCCAGCTGCCGGTCAATGTTGATTGTAACAATTTGCTATCTATAATGGCAAGGCAAAATGAAATCTCTGCTTTACTCACACAACAACATAACATTTCTCATTTGCCAAAACGAGATATCCAGGTGTTTGATGGAGATCCAATTCACTATCATGCTTTTATGAGAGCCTTTGAGCACAATGTAGAAAGGCGAACAGAAGACAGTGAAGACTGTTTGCACTTTCTGGCTCAGTACACAAGGGGAGAACCACGAGAGCTTGTTCGAAGCTGTCAACAAATGCCTCCAGAAAGAGGATATCTGAAGGCAAAGGCATTGTTGGAACAACATTTTGGGAATGAACAAAAGATTGCATCTGCATATTTGGACAAAGCGTTCTCTTGGCCTGTGGTTAAAGCAGAGGATGTTAAATCTCTTCAAGCATATGGTCTCCTTTTAAGAGGATGCTGTAATGCAATGGATGGCATAGAGTACATGTCTGAGCTTAACATGCCTTCTAACATGCTGATGGTGATCAAGAAGTTGCCATACAAGCTAAGAGACAAATGGAGGTCAGTAGCTTGTGATATTCAAGAAACCAGTCAGCGAAGAGCTAATTTTTCTGACATTGTGAACTTCATTAAACGTCCGTTAAAGATTGTGACAGACCCTGTATTTGGCAACATACAGGACACTGTAAAGATCATGCAAAGAGATGGTAGCAAAGATAACTACCAATGTCGAACACGAAGACAAAAAAGTAGTTTTGCCACTACTGTAGCAGCGATTGATATAAAAGAGTCAAGTAAAAAAAGAGAAAGTCCAAACTGACAAAAAGACCTGCCTTTACTGCAAGAGTGAACATGCGTTGGAGTTGTGTTCTCTATTGGAAAAAAGAACACATAAAGAGAAAATCACTTTTCTCATAGAGCATGGGGTCTGCTTTGGCTGTCTGTGCATAGGGCACATAAGTAAAGGCTGCAAGAGGAGACTGACATGTAAAACATGTGGAGCTAAACACCCTAGCATGCTTCATATTCACTTAAAGAATAAGGATCAAGTTGAAGGTCATGAAGGTGTGCCAAAGCAAGACGCAGCTGTGGGTGGTTCTCTGGTGGCAGTGCAAAGTAGTGGTCTTACTGGGGCCGGTGACCAAGACTGCAAACTCTCCATAGTGCCAGTCAAGGTGAAATCTAAAAAGGGCCAAAAAATTGTGGAAACGTATGCCTTTTTGGACCAAGGCAGTTCTGGTTCATTCTGTACATCAAGTCTGATGAACAAGTTAAATGTTTCTGGAAGAGGAACTAAAATTCTTCTACGCACTATGGGCCAGGAAAAGCTTGTAGGAAGTTATATTGTATCTGGTCTGGAAGTTGCTGGCTTGGAAAGTGACCTCTATTGTGACTTGCCAGATGTTTTTACACAAAAGAAAATGCCTGTGTGCAGGAATAATATACCACTGGAGCGGGATCTGCTCAGGTGGCCATATCTGAGAGGGGTACATCTACCTGAAATTGAAGCAGATGTTGAGCTTTTGATTGGCTTAAATGCACCCAGAGCACTGGAACCAATAAAAGTGATTCCAAGTGAGAATGGAGGGCCATATGCTGTTCAGACATTTTTAGGATGGACTGTTAATGGACCAGTATTTGGGGAAGCTGACTGCAATCAACCCAGCATCACTGCTAACCGTATCTCTGTAGTGAAATTGGATGAATTGTGGAAACAACAGTTCCAGCTAGACTTCCCTGAGTGCAGCCATGAAGAACAACTGGGTCCATCAAGAGAAGATTGCCAGTTTATGGAAATGGTGAAAGGCACTGTTGAGCTGGTGGATGGTCACTACACAATTGGTTTGCCATTAAAGAACAGGAATGTATACATGCCTAATAACCGAAAGCTAGCAGAACAACGTGCTTTGAATCTCAAAAGAAGGTTCCAAAAAGATGGCATATTTCACAAGGATTATACGACCTATATGCATAGCATCATTTCCTGTGGTTATGCTGAAAAGGTGCCTGCAAAAAATCTGATTTGCAACAGTGGCAAAGTTTGGTACATCCCACATCATGGGGTATATCACCCACAGAAGAAGAAGATTAGAGTGGTGTTTGATTGTGCTGCATCATTCCAAGGTACATCACTCAATGCACAGCTGCTACAAGGACCTGATCTTACCAACTCATTGATTGGCATCATAACCAGATTCAGGAAAGAACCCATCATGCTGATAGCAGATATTGAGGCTATGTACCACCAGGTGCATGTACCAGCTGAGGAATGTGACATGCTAAGGTTTCTCTGGTGGCCAAGAGGGGACGTCTCTCAACCCATGGTGGAGTACAGGATGCGTGTCCATCTTTTTGGTGCAACCTCATCACCAAGCTGTGCAAATTTTGCTCTGCGAAAATGTGCAGAGGATAACAGAAACTCCTTCAGTGAGCAGGTGGTGGATACCATAATGCACAGCTTCTATGTGGACGACTGTCTTGTTTCAGTTCCCTCTAAATCTGAGGCTATTGCACACTATCACAACCTTCAGGCCATTTGTGCCAAAGGAGGATTCAACCTAAAGAAGTGGATGAGTAACAGTCGAACTGTATTGGGTGCAATCCCTGAAGAGAACAGGGCAGAGGACATAAAGGACATGGATTTGGACCATGGCCTACTTCCTGTTGAAAGAGTACTGGGTGTACAATGGTGCGTGCAATCAGATGCATTCAGATTCGAAATCTCAATCCAAGATCGGCCTTTGACCCGTAGAGGACTTTTGTCTGTGGTCAGTTCAATATACGATCCACTTGGAGTACTTGTGCCAGTGGTTCTAAAAGCCAAACTAATCTTGCAGGATCTGTGTAAGAAAGGTCTTGGGTGGGATGAAGTTATACCCACACCAATTGCTAAGGAGTGGACCAACTGGATAGATGAGCTTCATCTACTTGAGGACCTCAAAGTCAGCAGATGTTTTAAGCCAGTGGATTTTGGTTCTGTGACTTCTGCCCAACTGCATCATTTTGCAGATGCAAGTGAGGTGGGTTATGGAACAGCTACTTACCTCTTGCTGTGCAGCACTGATGGAAAACAATGCAGCAATCTCATCATGGGAAAGGCTAGAGTGGCTCCATTAAAGCCAATTACCATTCCTAGGCTGGAGCTGACGGCAGCGGTGGTAGCAGCATGTATGGACAGATTCTGGAGAAAGAAGCTGCGGATGCCACTACTCGACTCTGTCTTTTGGACCGACAGCACTTCTGTGCTGAAGTACATCACAAATGAAACATCCAGATTCAGAACATTTGTGGCCAACAGGGTTGGAGAGATACTTAAAGCATCTAAGGCAACTCAATGGAGATATGTAAGCACTCTGTCCAATCCAGCAGATATTGCTTCAAGAGGACTTGGAGTAAAGACTTTCCTCAAGAATGAACAATGGATGTGTGGCCCACAATTTCTGCTAGCAGAGGAGCAGTGGCCTACAATTCCATACAGCGTAAAGGAACAAGAACAAGATGATCCTGAAGTCAAAATTAGCGTGTTGACAAATGTTGTTGCAGCCCAAGACAAAGATGACCCACTGTCTCAAGTGATTGACCATACCTCCTCATGGAACCGGTTGAAGAGAGTGATAGCTTGGGTCTTAAGATTCAAAAGCAGACTTTTAAGTCTCTGGAAGAAGAGGAAGGAATTCAAGGGGCTGTTGTCACACTCAAAAATGGATAAGAATGAACAGAAGACTGTTCTAAAAAAAGAGCTGCAGAGTGTCAAGGATTTGTTCCCCTTTTTTCTCTCTGTGGAGGACCTGAAAGAGGCGGAGCTAGAGATCATTGGACTGTGCCAACGGAAAAGATTTCCTGATGAGTTTTCCAGTCTCTTAAAGAATCAGAATGTGAAACACACAAGCCACATATACAAATTAAATCCAATTCTTTATAATGGTATTTTGAGAGTTGGAGGAAGGCTCAGTAGGTCAGCGATGCCTGAAGAGTCAAAGCATCCAGTGATTTTGGCCAATGATCTTCATGTTTCCGACCTCATCCTTAGACAAGTGCACAAAGAAGTCAGTCATGGGGGTAGGACCCACATGTTGGCAAGGCTACGCCAGAATTACTGGATTACTGGAGCCAGTGGAGCCATAAGAAGAATCTTGGCCAAATGTGTTATATGCCGACGGGTTTTGGCAGTGCCAGCAAGCCAACAGATGGCAGACTAGCCACTCAACAGGATTTCTCCAGATGAACCACCATTCACATCAGTGGGAGTGGATTGTTTTGGTCCATTTGAAGTGAGACGTGGAAGATCCAAAGTCAAAAGATATGGAGTTATATTCACCTGCTTAGCTCTGAGAGCTGTGCATATTGAAGTAGCTGCATCACTGGAGACAGATTCATTTATGAATGTACTACGTCGCTTTATAGCTAGAAGAGGCCAAGTCAAAGAGCTTTGCTCAGACAATGGAACCAACTTTGTTGGCACCGATCGAGAATTGAGAAGATCTCTGGAGCATTGGAATCAAGCTCAGATTCATGATGAACTATCACAGAAAGGAATAAAGTGGAAGTTTAATCCTCCTAGTGGTTCCCATCATGGCGGAGTCTGGGAGAGGTTAATCCGTTCAATCCGAAAGGTCCTCAACTCTACTTTAAGAGTTCAAACTCTGGATGATGACAGCCTCCACACTGTGCTTTGTGAAGTTGAAGCTATTCTCAATAGCAGACCAATAACAAAAGCATCCACAGATCCAAATGATTTGGAGGCTCTGACTCCTAATCATCTCCTCCTCCTCAAAGGTCAACCATCTTTCCCACCTGGTGTTTTCCGGAAGGAGGATTTGTATGCTGTACGTAGATGGAAACAAGCACAGTACATCTCTGATTTGTTTTGGAAAAGATGGACAAGAGAATACTTACCACTGCTTCAGGAGCGTCAGAAATGGAACAAAATCAAGCGCAACATTGCTCCTGGAGACATCGTGCTCATCATAGATGACTCTGCACCCCGAAATTCTTGGATTATGGGGAGAGTTGTTGAAGCCTATAAAGACAGAAAAGGACTTGTTCGACAAGTCAAGATCAGGACCAAGACAAGCTGTTTGGACAGACCTGTCACAAAGATTTGCCTGCTTCAGGAAGCCGAGGATACTTGATGGATTATTTGTTATGATTTGCTGTTCTTGTTCTGTTGTTGATTCTACTTCACTTTGAACATGGAACCTGTGGCACAGACCATTTTCTACCAGATTCTCTGTTCAAACTGCTGATCTGAAAACACAGCTTCTATACATGTTTTTTGTGTGAGATTATACTATGTTTCTCTTATTATTTAGTAATTATTATATCATAATAATTAGGGGCCGGAATGTAGAGGCAAGGATTCATTTTGGTAATGTCTCTAAGGGTAGGCTGCATGTGTTAAAGGTATGCATGGGCATGTGTGGGTGGAGCTATAAGTGGGTGTTGGCATGTGTCTGAGTGATTGTCTAATTAATATCACCTGGATCTGCTCTGAGGCTGTTTTGTTTGTTTGATTCAGAGAGAGGCTAAGAGTGGGTGCCAATATTTCTGTTGACCGCAAGTTTAAAGCAAATAAGTCAGCAAATCGACCTGTTGTACAATGCCTCACAGAAAAAGAGTACAAAAAACATCCCTAACTGCAGAAAAGCTTTATGTTTCCTCCTTGGATTCAGCGCGTCGAACAGATCCCTGCTCTCCTCTCAGTGACTATTTTTTTGGATGATAGTCGCCTACATTCGGTCTGAAGCTTGTTTACCACGCTGTGGATCCGCTCACAAGCAGCAGCGGCATCAGCAGAGGAAGGGATGTAAACGCACAGCACGATCACGTGACCAAACTCCAGCGGCAGATAATAAAGTCTTAAACTTACTGCGAGTAATTCCACATCTCGGCTAGAGACTGATATTTTTTCGGGAATCCTACGGGTCACGGGATTCCCGTGGGATGGGTCAGTATTAGTAACGATCACATGATTGGGACGGTACAGGATTAAACAGTAACGGGAGCAGACGGGAGCGGGAGCAAACCAATAGTTACTAAAAAAAAACAGGATCGATGCCATAAAATAAAATAGAAAGAAAAAAAATCTAGTACTGGTGCCGCCATTTTGTAGTTTTTTTCCTTGAAGCCTACACTATAATGTGAGTCAAAAAAACTACACGACCCAAAAACCAACAGTGCTTCCGCTCTGAGTTTTTCATCTGCGCTCAAAAGAAATTCAGATTCAGTGTATTGGCAGAAATCTTATTGAATACAACAAGAATGGGAGTGGTGCAGGAGCGGGAGTCATTCTGAATGGGAGCAGGATGGGAGTGGGAGTAATTTCACCAGGAGTGGGATGGGACAGGATTTAGATTTCTACTCTGGCCCGGGATCGGGACGGGACACAATTTTTTTCTGTGGGAGTGGGACGGGACAGGAGTGAAAATCCACTCCAGTGTCAGTCTCTAATCTGGGCTGCATATCTGCTGCTTCACGTGAACATGAGCCAAGCTGCACCATCTCTCATTCACAAACACCGCCAGACCCCCTCCTCTCTTTTTTCCGCTAAAACATCATTGTCTTTCATGCTTGTTGTATCAGGCATTATAGTGTCCTTTTCCAGATCAAACAGAAAATTTTACCAGCTAGATAATAATAATAATGATAATAATAAAAATAACAAAATAGTATAACAATACGCCTATTATTATCAGAGTAAGATATTGATGCTGTAGAATGATAATCCCTATGGTCTAATGTAACTCCTTGGAAAGCCGGAGCGCACATCAGCTGATCTAAATAAAAGAAAGACGCCATAAAATAAATGTTACGTGTCAAACAGCATAATAGGCTAGTATCCGTAAAATATATATATAAGTTAAATAAGTTATTGTACAATTTTTGATATCATAGGCCATCAAGTGATTAAAAAAAATAGAAAAACATTTAAGGCAACAATAATAAACTCAGCCACAGCTGGGACCAAACCCTCAACCTTGTGAACTGCAGACCTTCACTCTAGCCATTACGCTATCAGCTCTGAACACATAGCAGCTCTCCCAGTCTGCTACTTGAGCTATCTAATCCTGACTCATGGGATGCCGAAATGGACTCAGACTGCCACCTAGTGGCTACAGTAGTCACATGTTTTTCACGCAATTCATGAAACATGGAGAGCGTGAGTGAAGTGTCCATTTCCAACCAGGACCCACTGTACCTTCTGCGGTACAAGTTGACCATCCTTATGACTGATGAGTAAATTTATTTTTCTGGGCCTGGTAAGTTCATGTGGAGGGATGTCTGGGAAGATCCTCTGCAGTTTCCTCACTGAAACATGATGGTGGATCTCTGTAATACTGTCCAGACCATAACACACGAGTTGGTGAGACCTCAGTGTGCCCCTGGGGGTACTGACCCTTATCTTCAGGAGATATCGCTTTGTCTCCACTGTAACTTGCATGCCTCCCACTCCATGGACCACCAGAGTGACATCTTCACTCTGTAAATTTAATTCTCCAGCAGCTTTGTGAGTTATGTAATTGGTGTCCGAAGCTAGATCTATTAAGGTTCCGCTCCTCTTTCCAGCATTTGCAGTGACTTTGAGGATCATCATGAGAACAGGGAGCTCTTGCAGTGCATGCTCTTCCAACCAACTTTTACTTCCTGTAGAGTTGAGTGTCCTTGCTGCTGCATTGCAGAAGACATTTCGGCACTGCTGGGCCATTTCAGGGGATAGTTTTGACATGAACTCTTCCTGGTCCTCAGTGCACTTTTTCCCACTGCGCCTGGCTGCATTAGGCCTTGGCTTCTCTTTAGAAACACCTCTCTCTCCTGAACTAGGACAAAGAAGGTAGTGATGCTCTCCACTCCCTCTTGCTTTACATCTGTCACCTTTGCAGAGGAAGGTGCTCTTGCACCCCTCATCAGAATGAACTTCAAGACAGTTTTTGCAGGCTTCTGCCTTTTGGACAGCCTTCTCCTTTTCAGCCAAATTTAGGGCCTTGAACTTTCTACAAAGGTACAATCTCAACCTGTGACCACTCTCTCCACAAACTGTACAAGCTCCTTGGGGGTTAGCAGCACTGGTGACTTTTGTCCAGGCCTGCTTTACTTGACCTTTTGGCTCTTTCCTTAAAGGCTCCTCGTCCCTTAACTGCTCCAGTTCCTCATAAATTTCCTCTTGACTTTTCAAGAATGAAAGTAGCATATCAAAGGGGCCTCTCTGAGCTCCTGTACTCTTCTTTTCAGCAACAAACATAAGCCATTCCTTCTTTAAGACCTCAGGCAATTTGCTCTCCAAAGACTTTGTCATCAAAGGATTCCTCAACAGTGATGGGACTAACGCCGTTACCTTGTTTTAGTAACGAGTAATCTAACTAATTACTTTGACTGTAACTATAACGCAGTTACCATTGCAGACACCCCGTTACTGCGCGTTACTCAGGTCGCACAATTAACCTTTTTTCATGATAGGACTCGTGCGCAGCTGCGTGAAGCTGACACCCCACCCACGTCAAAAAAACTCTGCAAATAGACCGAATGGTTAGTGCAACGTTAGTGCAGATTTGTGCAGAAAAAAATATTGTTTGTGCTTCTTTTGTTTAAGAGATATTAAAGATTATTTTTTAGGTCATCCAGAGGTGCGCGCCTTGTCATGAGAGAGGGGAGGATGAGAATGGCTGATGTATAGTGAGATTCCGTCTGTCAGTTGGGTAGGTGGGTGTTTCTGCTGGTGGGTGTTAACGTACAGCACACACAGAGAGATGGAGAGTGAGGGTCCAGCAGCAAAACAGTGTTTTCCACATGGAAATACCGGTGTTACGTCGAGCTGCGTTTCCCCACCACATAACGGTTTCCTCTGCATCTCCGCACAGAGTCACAGCGCAAGCGACAGGAAACGCGCATGCTCGCCCTGTGCTCGCGCCACAGGAGAACTATGGAGAGCGTGAACGATCAAATGATAGCCTATATGGAGAAAGGGAGAAATATGGATGGATGGATGGATGGATGGATGGATGGATGGATGGATGGATGGATGGATGGATGGATGGATGGATGGATGGATGGATGGATGGATGGATGGATGGATGGATACTCTGCCTTTTCAACCTACTGTATTTTTTATTTTAAACATTATTTGATGGCCTTTGTGGCAGGGATGGAGATCCATATTTTATGTCACACACAGAGTATAGATCTAGATAGATAGATGATAGATAGATGTTGCAGTATCTATAACAACCCAAACACACAGGATATCAGAATTAGACATCCCCAGTTAATAATTTCATAAACTCACCAGATCTGAACCCCTGTTAAAAAACTTCACATCGCGTTCCCCCCTGATGTCATTTACGTTGAGTTACAATAAATGCAAAACTCTCTGCAGGTTCTTGTCTTTGTCGTCCGCTCTATTCAGCTGGCTTTTGAAACACATGGCGAGAAGGTGGGGGCCGGGTGGTGAGGGTTACGGGGGCGAGAAACGCAAAAGTAACGCAATAGTTACTTTTTCTAGTAACTAGTTACTTTTATTGTGGAGTAACTCAGTTAGTAACTCAGTTACTTTTTGGGAGAAGTAACTAGTAACTATAACTAATTACTTTTTCAAAGTAACGTGCCCAACACTGTTCCTCAAAGCCCCTACATCGCCCAACTCTTTTACAGTAACTGAGTTACTAACTGAGTTACTCCACAATAAAAGTAACTAGTTACTAGTAAAAGGTTCAGATCTGGTGAAATTAATAACTGGGGATGTCTAATTCTGAAATCCTGTGTGTTTGGGTTGTTATAGATACTGCAACATCTATCTATCTATCTATCTATCTATCTAAATCTATACTCTGCGTGTGACATAAAATATGGATCTCCATCCCTGCCACAAAGGCCATCAAATAATGTTTAAAATAAAAAATACAGTAGGTTGAAAAGGCAGAGTATCCATCCATCCATCCATCCATCCATCCATCCATCCAGATTTCTCCCTTTCATTTGATCGTTCACGCTCTCCATAGTTCTCCTGTGGCGCGAGCACAGGGCGACTGTTGCGCGCCTTTAGCGAGCATGCGCGTTTCCTGTCGCTTGCGCGGTGACTCGTGCCGCCTGCGCTGTGCGGAGATGCAGAGGAAACCGTATGTGATGGGGAAACGCAGCTCGACGTAACACCGGTATTTTCATCAGGAAAACGTTTTGCTGCTGGAGTCATCCTCACTCTCCATCTCTCTGTGTGCGCTGTACGTTAACACCCACCAGCGGAAACACCCACCTACCCAACTGACAGATGGAATATCACTATACATCAGCCATTCTCATCCTCCCCTCTCTCATGACAAGGCGCGCACCTCTGGATGACCTAAAAAATAATCTTTAATATCTCTTAAACAAAAGTAGCACAAACAATATTTTTTTTCTGCACAAATCTGCACTAACGTTGCACTAACCATTCAGTCTATTTGCAGAGTTTTTTGACGCAGCTGCGCACGAGTCCTATCATGAAAAAAGGTTCATTGTGCGACCTGAGTAACGCGCAGTAACGGGGTGTCAGCAATGGTAACTGCGTTATAGTTACAGTCAAAGTAATTAGTTAGATTACTCGTTACTAAAACAAGGTAACGCCGTTAGTCCCATCACTGCTCTTTTAAGTCATTTAAAGCCTTTTCCACCAACCGTATAAGATCTACAATCTTCTTTGGTTGGTGACCTCTTACTGGGGGCAGTGCCTGAAGCTTCTCCAATATTTCTAAGGCTATCGCTGGTTTATTTCGATTTTCCAGCATGCGGAAAATCTCGTCTGCAGTCCCACACATTGACAGACGGAGATCCCTCAAGACCTTCTCCTCCAGACTGTCCAGCAGCTGAAACTTACAGACTTCTTTGGAGCCGGTCGGCTTACCCTGTTTTTGGAACGCCTCCCAATCTTTTTTCCAGCTGTGAAAATTTCTCTTATTCTCATCAAACCTTGGGAGGGCAGTCGGCCTTAACTGTATAGCTGGTTGGTGGACTAGAGGTGCCGCTGTTTGACTTTCATTTTCTGATTTTGCTTGTATCAAGGCAACTTTTGCTGATATCAATTTAGCTTAGCAGACCTCTATTTCTTTTAGACGTTGATGAAGATCCCCTTTCTCCTTTAGTGGGGCCCAGCGACCCCACTGAAGATATGCTCCTTTAGCTGACTTAACTCTGTAATCCAACTGACTTGGCATGAAATCATATGCTTCCAATCTCATGACCAAAGAAGATGCAGACCTCTCAGACCTTTTTTTTCTTCTAATTTCAGTTGATCAGCTTGTGGATAAAACAGTAAATTGGTGTTATTTTATTAGCAGTGTAATCAGCACTTGCTTGATATGAAAGTCAAGACTGGTTGCCTTCATAACAGAGAGGTTGTGTTGAGTGAGAATTTAACTTTTTTTTTCAGTGCCCACATGTAAATGAACACTTATTAACAGAGCCGTTCATCCAACACCACCCGGTCACTGTGAAAACCTGCCAATGACACTTGAGTCTGCAAAAATGAGTGTTGCGAAACAAAAGCCTCTGAGAACAACAAATTCGATTTTTTTTTCCTTGTTTCAAATATGTTGCATGTTTTCTTGGAAACCAAAGGGGACGGGGCTTCACAACTGGTGCCACTGCTATGGTAAATGTGAAATGTGTGCATAATTCAAACACTAATGTGCGACAGAAAGTGTTTTCATTTTACGCTATACAAACTAGCAACCACAGTGGAGGTTGAGTCATGTGTGCTTTTACTTGTACATGTTAATATGTAGCTAACTCTTTCTATTCATTTGTTGTAGAGGTCATACGATTGTGCACATCATTAAATGCCTTTCCTCCCAACCAGCAGTCTTTTGCTTCTCTATATTTGTGTTTTGAGCACCAAGTCTTTTTGAATGTTCAAACTTACCTTAGATCATTGATTATTGTATTAGCAATTCTTTTTGACATTATATATTTTAAAATAATGAACCTGAATATATTTATAGTTGCTGATTATAGCAAACACAATAGGAAAAAGGCAGTGTTTTTATTTGTTTAAAATTATCTAAATGATGTATCATTTTCAAATTGCCAATGGCAAGAGGAGCAAATTAAATAGTGGCTGATAAATACTTTTGCTATATCTCGCTGTGGGTTTTTCTTAACCCTTTTTTAAAATTTCTGCCACATTGTCGAGGTTTGAAAATTATTGTGACTATCGGAAGGCATTGACGTTTTTTCTATAATATGAAATCAGGCAAAATCAATTTTAGTGCAGGAAACTCATCCCCCTTCTTAAGTTTTCTTGTAATGTTGATAGTATATAATATCTTAATCTCTTTTTTTTTGCCCTTCTTCAGAGAGTAGAAGTTATGCAACATATTTGTCCATTCTTAAAGGCTGGGTGAAGCAGGGTATTATAAAACAATTTTGTTTAAGCTTTTCATACATACGATGATGGATATTATAAAACTTCCTTGACCCCGACGAAAGGTTAACATGTATTACCACTTGAAGATGAATGGGAGCTTAGTCTGGTGAGCTATGGACAAAAGAAATCATTTTCTTTGATCACAAAACTTCCTGTTCTTTTTCGTTAAAAAAAAAAACAATTAAATAAATAGGCTTGGCTGCATCAATGTCCCCCCTAAAAGTTTCTCCGTGATATGGTGAAATGTGGACTTAAATGGCCGCTCCAGAACCTTCAGTTTACTGGGTTTTGCTGAAAGTGTTGCATGGCAGAAAAATAAAATTTTATGAAAAGAAAATTAGGAATTCAATTTAAAAATAAAAAACAGATTTCCTTCTTTTAATATTTGACTATTTGTTTTGCTTTTTTTGCAATAAATTAAACTTGAAATATTTCTATTAAGTAAAGGAACTATTTTAATTTCATTGCGAAGGGAGTTTGTGACAGTAAATAGTTGTTGATCAAACAAAAGGGTTTTGGATGTTTACCTTAGTAAAATACACCGTACCTTAATAGTACCGTTGTACCATAATTACTGCTGAAATGAAAATGTCTCGAAAGCTGTTCAAAATTAAATTTCTTTTTTTATACACTGTGTATACAAAATTACTTTAAAAGTTGTTTAAGTCTAAAAAAAAGCTTATTGACTAGCTGAATCTTTTAGGTGGATTTCTTTTGTTGTTTCTTGGAATAGAAAAAAAAAAAGAAGCACATATTCATATACAAGGACAGAATTTTCTTCTAAAATATTTTACCCATTTAGCCTAGTCTAACGAACTGTTGAGCATATGTCTTCTTTCAAACAATGGTCACTGGACAGCGGTGGTCCTGTTTCCTATGAAATGAAAATCAAAACATGGTCATTGCAATTCAAATATGGGGTTTGTTGTGCCTTTTGTTAAAAATCTGAGATCAGAGAGTAAGTTGTCCATAATCTCTGTCTGCCACACCAGGTGTGTTGTCCCACTTCAGCATGTCAAGAATTCTAGGCCAAATCACAAACATCAGGAATTTAGTAAATCATTCATATCCCCCAACCTGTTATTTTCAAATCTTTAAGGGGTAATAGCCTGAACACTAATTGGCTCAACTAAACCAAAAAGTATCAATTTTGATAAGTATTTAAGACCTTTACCAAGGGGATTAATCTAGGGACCTCCTGCCAAGGTATAATAAAAATCCATCAATCTGATCTTAAACAAAAATTATCTAATAGATTCCTTTATTAATGTGGATAAAATGATTTGATACATGATCAGTTTTGACAAGCAGGGAGAGGAGTATTACAGTGGGACACAGGTAAGTACCTTCAGCACTTATTTTGTATGTGGTCTATGTAAACAAAAAGGTATCTTCAATTTCTGATTCTATCAGAGCTTTCTGCCTGAGATGTTTCTCTAAGCAGTACACTGGAATGGGATCGCTGTATGTGTCAAACTTGTTTGCAAAGAGGTGGTGGTTCTCTAGTAACCACTGTAGGTCCCCAGCTCCATATACACATACGGCTCTTACATGGTTGCCATGACACTCAGGATATACAGCTGAATGCTCTGATCCCTCATGATACGCCCACTTCACCAGCCTTGCAATGGAATTAATGTCCGTCTGATCATACTTGGAGTGGGGTCTCGATGACCCCGGTACGCCAGCCATTCGCTGAATGGTCGCCCACAGAAACTCATCAGGACTATAGGTGTCTTTGCTCCACTCAATAAGAGTATTTACTCTGGTGTCTTTCAAAACACTGCGGACGTAGCCCCGAGTTACCACAATGTAGGCATTTCCTGATTTAATCGGCAGGTTGAAGGGTAGTGGACTCTTTGACTTTCCTGTTGACTAAAAAAAAAAACAAATGAAAAAAAATAAAAATGTGACAAGAAAGATAATTAATGCCAGCTTCAACACAAACGTTTGTTCTTAAATTTACCTTGATTTCTCCATTAACAATTTCATGAGCATTTGACACCCTCCACTTCTTCCCCTCAGGCATGTTTTCTGACTCCATGCTGTTGGCGCCCTTCAGCGAGCGCAGCACCCTTACCATTTCCAAGTTGGTTTTCAGAGGGAAGTCCTGCCCGCAAAGGTTGATGAAGTATTTCCACTCTGCACTGACTTTATACAGGTCAGCCATGCAGTTAATGTCTGCTTGGACCCTTGGCCAAGCAGCATAGACCACAGTCACAGGCTGACTAACCATGAAAACATTAGGGAAACAGGAAACAATTCCCTCAATGGCTGCTTTTATGGAGGGCTGGGATTTGTTGTCCACATGAACACAATAAAAATTCTGAGGTGCATAGATGGCTCGGAGCAGTCTTTCAAAGTTCTGCACCTGCATTGTGTAAAAAAAGAATTCAGAGTATAGATATTTGTTTCTAAAAAACATAAATATACACTATATTGCCAAAAGTATTTGCTCACCTGCCTTGACTCACATATGAGCTTAAGTGACATCCCGTTCCTAATCCATAGGGTTCAATATGACGTCGGTCCACCCTTTGCAGCTAGAACAGCTTCAACTCTTCTGGGAAGGCTGTCCACAAGGTTTAGGAGTGTGTTTATGGGAATTTTTGACCATTCTTCCAGAAGCGCATTTGTGAGGTCGCACACTGATGTTGGACGAGAAGGCCTGGCTCTCAGTCTCCGCTCTAATTCATCCCAAAGGTGTTCTATCGGGTTGAGGTCAGGACTCTGTGCAGGCCAGTCAAGTTCATCCACACCAGACTCTGTCATCCATGTCTTTATGGACCTTGCTTTGTGCACTGGTGCACAGTCATGTTGGAAGAGGAAGGGGCCAGCTCCAAACTGTTCCCACAAAGTTGGGAGCATGGAATTGTCCAAAATGTCTTGGTATGCTGAAGCATTCAGAGTTCCTTTCACTGGAACTAAGGGGCCAAGCCAAGCTCCTGAAAAACAACCCCACACCATAATCCCCCCTCCACCAAACTTTACACTTGGCACAATGCAGTCAGACAAGTACCGTTCTCCTGGCAACCGCCAAACCCAGACCCGTCCATCAGATTGCCAGATGGAGAAGCGCGATTCGTCACTCCAGAGAACGCGTCTCCACTGCTCTAGAGTCCAGTGGCGGCGTGCTTTACACCACCGCATCCGACGCTTTGCATTGCACTTGGTGATGTATGGCTTGGATGCAGCTGCTCGACCATGGAAACCCATTCCATGAAGCTCTCTGCGCACTGTTCTTGAGCTAATCTGAAGGCCACATGAAGTTTGGAGGTCTGTAGTGATTGACTCTGCAGAAAGTTGGCGACCTCTTCGCACTATGCGCGTCAGCATCCGCTGACCCCGCTCCGTCAGTTTACGTGGCCTACCACTTCGTGGCTGAGTTGCTGTCGTTCCCAAACACTTCCATTTTCTTATAATACAGCTGACAGTTGACTGTGGAATATTTAGGAGCGAGGAAATTTCACGACTGGATTTGTTGCACAGGTGGCATCCTATCACAGTTCCACGCTGGAATTCACTGAGCTCCTGAGAGCGACCCATTCTTTCACAAATGTTTGTAAAAACAGTCTGCATGCCTAGGTGCTTGAATTTATACACCTGTGGCCATGGAAGTGATTGGAACACCTGATTCCAATAATTTGGATGGGTGAGCAAATACTTTTGGCAATATAGTGTATGTGAGGATGGGTGATTCCAAAGTAAAATCTGATACAGAAGACATTTATTCAAACCAAATATTAAGTGTTTTAATCTAAAATGCACTTTCATATAGATGTTAAAATGTTTTTACCTTGTGATGAACAACGATGGAGTAAGCCAGAGGAAACTCTTCCTCTTCTTTGCTTAAAGGAAATGTAATGTATTTCCTCCTTGTTTTGTAATTCCTGTAACATTGTT